>NC_057800.1:139604545-139607572 GCF_018294505.1 Triticum aestivum
CAAGCTCACACACGATCCAGCGCGGGAGCGTGGTAGGGCGACTGCTCCTGTTGGGCGGTCGTCGAAACGCCCTCAGACCTCTTCTCCTACGCTGACTGGAAAGGCTCCCAAGCACCCACGCGCAGCGCCGTCCAAGCCGCCCAAGGCTCTGCCCAAGATGAAGATGGCCGTCCCCACCATTTCTGGGTAATAATAAAACTTGTTTTCCTTTGTCGACCGTGGACGGATCCTTGGTCGATCCATTGAGCCAACCGACTGACTTTCGAGGCTTGCAGTGCTGCTACTTCTGAGATCTCCGCCAAGGACGACGACCAAGAGATGGAGGATGCTGTTACCTCCAACCCTGGTACGATTACTGACATTCCGCTTTGAGTTGACTAAACATTTATTGCAACCCTGGTCGATTGAATGTTTCCCTTGTAGCCCCTCCTCATGTTATCGACCTCCCGGATGACGACGACAACGATCCGTTGAGAGTGAGGAGGCACAAGAGGGCGTTGGCTGACAAGACCCCCCAATCCGCTCCGGCTTCTGAGGCCGTAGCTCGGGATGGTGGTGACACCACTCGGGCTTCTGTGACCTTCGCCATTCCTCTGGCGAGTGTGCGGCCCTCGACGTCGACTGCGAATCCGTCTTCGCTTTTTGCCGCATACCCCGTCCCTGAGGACCAAGCGACTGCTGCAAAAGAGGCTATAAGCCAGGCGGGGATCATGATGGAGCAAGTGAAGGTGGCTCGGGAGGCCAGCCAAACAGCTTATGACGCGAGCTCGGCTCTTCAGAGCAATGTCCAGGTCAGTCGACTCAACACTTGGTCTGTTATGATATGCTATTTGAAGGATCTCTTTTCCGAAGATCTTTGTATCTGTACACCCACTGGCTGTGTCTGTCAATTCTTGGATGAGTGGGGGCACGCTAAGTGCACCCACTGGGTGTAGTCCCCGAGACTACGGTGGACTGCTGGCAGTCGACTGTAGTCTTTATATTGTGTTGCTGTAGCTGTATTTCTTCACTCGGTCTGGTCAGGCCATGTTGAGTGGGACAGTATCCGGTCGACTACGGGCAGTCGACTCTTTTTTTTACAGTGGGGGCACGCTGAGTGCACCCATTGGGTGTAGTCCCCGAGACTACTGTCGAATGTTCTTGATTCGGCTGTAGTCTTGGAAACGTCATCATTGTCTCTTGGTTGCTCGGAAGCAATTTGTCTTGGACGTCTGTCGACTGATTTTTCTTTTTACAGAAATCTTGCGAACTTGTAGCTCGCTATACTGAGTTGGAGAATCAGCAGATCCGGCTCAACCTTAACTTGAAGCTTGCTCAGGAGAATTTGAAGAAGGCGCAAGAAGAAGCAAAAGGTATGGCTGGTGAGGTTCTCCATTCTTAACGGGTGGCTTTTCTTTCTTGTCCATTCTTGATGTTGGTTCCACTCTACGCGCTGCAGATAAACTAGAGGAAGCTCTGAAGAAGAAGGATCAAGATCTTGCGGAGGCACAGAAGGAGGCCTCGAGCAAAATGAAGCTCGCAGAAGATAAACTGGCTTCGGTCGGAACTCTTGAACAGGAGAACTCCAGACTGAAAACTGCTCTCGAGACAGCTAATCGAGAGTCTAGTCGACTGAAGAAAGAAAAGATGGCTCTGCACGACAAGGCGGGTGAGCTGGCGGGGAAGGTAAAAGATCTGGAGGCTTATCTCGGTGGACTCGCCAAGAAGCTGTTCGTCATGCTCGAAGGTAATTATTCCAACCCGGCTATCTTGTAGTTACCGAGCCCGCGTACGGCCACTGTCTTATTCTTGAATCGTGTTTGCAGAATTCTGCCAGAGCTTCGAAGAGGAAACCAGTCGAGTGGAGCCAGGCTTGGATCCCGCCAATTCTCTCGTGAAGGACGAGGCTGCTATGAACGTGCTCCGACTGGAGTCTCGTGTTATCAGCGTTGTTGATTATCTTGCTCGGCTGAAGGTTGCGACGTCGCGGATCGACACATCACTCTGGCCTGGAACGACGCTTCAGAACGACCTCGAGTCCCTGATGGTCCGACTGGATGAAGTCCCGGGTCGAGTGGCGGAATGGAAGAAATCTTCTGCTAGATGTGGTGCTGATGTCGCTCTGTCTCTGGTCCGCGTCCATTGCAAGGATGCGCAAGAAGAAAAGCTGGCCGCCATCCAAGTTGCCGATACCAGGAAGCACAACTTTCAAGACTTCATGGAGACTTTTATTGCTGCTGCCACTCGTATTGCAGACGGGATCGACTTGGACGAGTTCGTCGCCCCTTCCAATCCTCCTCCTGAGGAATGAAAAACTGTTATGCTTCACTTTAAATTTGCCTCGGAATGCCGAGTGGATTTGTAACTGTTAAACTCCGCCGAGCCGAGGGCTCGAGTACTTTGATCTGAGGTCTAGGACCTTTTAGGCTTTATCTGATCTTGATTTCTCGTTGAATATCTTCATGGTTTGATTCGTCGAGTGGAACTTGATCTTCACTCGGAATAACCTTGTATTTGCGGCGCAGCTCCGAAGGAGAAGGTAGCAGTCGACTTGCGGATTGGGTTGTGTCCTGTACTTAGGCGAGCACTGGGCTGCAGCTAAGCCTCCGAGTGAGAGGCTTGCTCTCCACTCGGTAGGATTTTTAAACACTTAGGCGAGCGCTGGGCTGCAGCTAAGCCCCCGAGTGGGAGTCTGGCTCGCCACTCGGTAGGATTTCTAATCACTTAGGCGAGTGCTTGGACTGCAGCTAAGCCCCCGAGTGGGAGGTTTGCTCTGCACTCGGTAGGATTTTTATATACTTAGGCGAGCGCTGGGCTGCAGCTAAGCCCCCGAGTGGGAGGATTGCTCTCCACTCGGTAGGATTTTTTCAAACTTAGGCGAGTGCCTGACTGCAGCTAAGTCTCTAAGTGGGAGAACTTAGGCGAGTACTGGACTGCAGCTAAGCCCCCGAGTGGGAGGATTGCTCTCCACTCGGTAGGATTTTTTCAAACTTAGGCGAGTGCCTGACTGCAGCTAAGTCTCTAAGTGGGAGAACTTAGGCGAGTACT
>NC_057800.1:139607986-139623593 GCF_018294505.1 Triticum aestivum
AGCTAAGCCTCTAAGTGGGAGAACTTAGGCGAGTACTGGACTGCAGCTAAGCCCCCGAGTGGGAGGATTGCTCTCCACTCGGTAGGATTTTTTCAAACTTAGGCGAGTGCCTGACTGCAGCTAAGTCTCTAAGTGGGAGAACTTAGGCGAGTACTGGACTGCAGCTAAGCCCCCGTGTGGGAGGATTGCTCTCCACTCGGTAGGATTTTTTCAAACTTAGGCGAGTGGTTGACTGCAGCTAAGTCTCTAAGTGGGAGAACTTAGGCGAGTACCGGACTGCAGCTAAGCCCCCGAGTGGGAGGATTGCTCTCCACTCGGTAGGATTTTTCAAACTTAGGTGAAACGGATTTGCAGCTAAGTCACCCACTGGGGGATTTCGTATGCAAACAAGAGTGACAGCAATTATTGGGACACTCTTGTCTTTGGTAAAAATGAACTGCAGAATTTTTTTCTTATTACATCTCGTCCAAGGGAGAACTCAAGTGTAAAAGGGGCGGAGCAGTTCCGCATTCCAAGCTCGTGGCTCGTCGATCTGGCGATCAACATTGTAGAGGTGATACGCTCCATTGTGGAGGACTCTGGTGACGATGAAGGGGCCTTCCCAAGTAGGAGCAAGTTTGTGTGGTTTCTGTTGATCCACTCGGAGGACCAAATCTCCTTCTTGGAAGGCTCGGCTCTTCACATTTTTGGCATGGAATCGATGCAAGTCTTGCTGATAGATGGTCGATCTGATCATAGCCATTTCCCTCTCCTCCTCTAGGAGGTCGACTGGGTCTTGCCGGGCTTGCTCTGCTTCGTCTTCGTTATAAAGCTTGACTCTGGGGGCGTTGTGAAGTAGATCACTCGGCAGGACGGCTTCGGCTCCGTAAACCAGAAAGAACGGCGTTCTTCCAGTCGACCGGTTTGGGGTGGTCCTCAGTCCCCACAAAACTGACGGAAGCTCGTCGACCCAAGCGCCTGCTGCGTTCTTGAGATCACGCATCAGTCGAGGCTTCAGTCCTTTGAGAATCAGACCATTTGCTCTTTCAGCTTGTCCATTCGAATGGGGATGCGCGACCGACGTGTAGTCGACTCGTGTGCCTTGAGAGGCGCAAAAAGCTCTAAACTCGTCTGAATCAAAGTTTGACCCATTGTCAGTGATGATGCTATGTGGGACCCCATATCTGAATGTTAGCCCTCTGACGAAACTGATAGCAGTGCAAGCATCGAGATTCTTGATGGGCTTAGCTTCAATCCATTTGGTAAATTTGTCGACTTCCACAAGCACATGAGTGAAACCGCTCCTGCCTGTTCTCAATGGACCAACCATGTCCAGTCCCCAGACAGCAAAGAGCCAGACGAGTGGAATGGTCTTCAGGGCTGATGCAGGCTTGTGTGACATGTTGGAGTAGAACTGGCAGCCTCCACATTTGTCGACTATCTCTTTCGCCATCTCATTTGCTCTTGGCCAGTAAAATCCCGCTCGGTATGCTTTAACCACAATGGTCCAAGAGGACGAATGGTGACCGCAGGTCCCCGAGTGGATATCATCAAGGATCATCTGACCTTCTTCTGGCGTTATGCACTTCTGACCGATTCCGGTCGCACTTTCTCTATACAACTGTCCTTTTATGACTGTGAAAGCTTTGGATCGACGGACGATCCATTGAGCCTCTTCTTCGTCCTCTAGAAGTTCTTTCCTCAAGATATACGTGATGTATGGTATCGTCCAGTCGGGAGTGATTGCCAAGACCTCCATGACCAGGTCGACCACAGCGGGAATTTCGACTTCAGTCGGATCTGTGGCACTTTTCGGTTGTGGGGCTTCTTCTGTAAAAGGATCCTCCTGGACTGACGGCGAGCGGATGTGCTCCAAAAACACATTACTGGGAATGGCTTCTCTCTTGGAGCCTATCTTTGCCAGATCATCAGCTGCTTGATTTTTCAGTCGGGGGATGTGATGAAGCTCTAACCCCTCAAATTTCTTTTCTAGTTTTCTTACTACGTTGCAGTAGCCAGTCATAGCTGGACTTCTGACGTCCCACTCCTTCATCACCTGATTAACCACCAAATCTGAGTCACCATAGACCATGAGGCGCCGGATGCCGAGTGAAATGGCCATGCGCAACCCATACAAGAGTGCTTCATATTCTGCTTCGTTATTGGAGGAATCGAAGTGAATCTGGAGAACATATCTGAGCTTATCTCCTCGGGAGGAGACCAATACTACCCCAGCACCAGAACCATTTAGCATCTTAGATCCATCGAAGAACATGGTCCGGTGCTCCGAGTGAACTTGACTCAGAAGCTGCTGTTCAATCCACTCGGCGACGAAATCTGCAATTGCTTGGGACTTGATAGCCCTCTTTGCTTCAAACTTGATATCTAGGGGAAGGAGTTCAATCGCCCACTTCGCCACTCGACCAGTTGCATCTCTGTTGTGCAAGATCTCTGACAGTGGAGCGTCGCTGACGACTGTAATGGAATGGTCAGAGAAGTAGTGTGCAACCTTCTTTGTGGTCATGTAGATCCCATATACAAGCTTCTGGTAATGGGGATATCTTTGCTTCGAAGGGGTCAAAACTTCAGACACATAATATACTGGGCGCTGAACTCTGAAGGCCTTTCCTTCTTCTTCCCGCTCGACCATGAGTACTGTACTGACAACTTGTCCCGTGGCTGCAATGTACAGCAGCAGAGGCTCTTTACTGATTGGGGCAGCAAGCACCGGCTGGGTGGAGAGCAGAGCTTTGAGCTCTGCAAACGCTGCGTCAGCTTCTGGAGTCCACTCGAACTTGTCAGACTTCTTCATCAGTCGGTAAAGAGGCAATGCCTTTTCACCGAGACAAGAAATGAATCGACTTAGAGCGGCCAAGCAACCTGTAAGCTTCTGGACATTGTGTACACGCACAGGGCGCTTCATCCGGAGTATGGTGCCAACTTTCTCGGGATTGGCATCGATTCCTCGTTCGAAAACGAGAAAACCGAGTAACTTTCCACCTGGAACTCCGAATGTGCACTTTGATGGATTGAGCTTGATATCGTATCCCCTGAGGTTAGCAAAGGTTTCGGCAAGGTCAGTCAGTAGGTCGGAACCTTTCCGTGACTTAACCACAATATCATCCATGTATGCTTCTACGTTCCGACTGATCTGAGTGAGCAAACACTTCTGAATCATCCTCATGAACGTGGCTCCAGCATTCTTGAGGCCGAAGGGCATGGTGACATAACAGAAGCACCCAAATGGGGTGATGAAAGCCGTTTTGATCTCGTCGGGTCCATACAGACGGATCTGATGGTACCCTGAATAAGCATCTAGAAAAGACAAACGCTCACACCCCGCGGTCGAGTCCACTACCTGGTCGATGCGGGGGAGAGGGAAATGATCTTTCGGGCAGGCCCAATTGATGTGTTTAAAGTCAATGCACATGCGAAGTGACTTGTCCTTCTTGGGGACCATGACAACATTGGCGAGCCACTCGGAGTGGTAAATCTCTTGGATGAACTCCGCTGCTAAGAGCCGAGCCACCTCCTCGCCAATAGCTTTCCTCTTCTGGACGGCGGACCGTCGAAGATATTCTTTCACAGGCTTGAACTTCGGGTCAACTCGTAGACGGTGCTCAGCCAGCCCCCTGGGAACTCCAGGCATGTCAGAAGGCTTCCATGCGAAGACGTCCCAGTTCTCACGGAGGAACTGGATGAGCGCTTCTTCCTATTTGGAGTCGAGCGTCGTTGAGATGTGAGTCAGAGCAGCGTCGGGGTCGGTCGGGTGAATGTGAGCTGGCTTAGTTTCACTCGGATCAGCAGTCTTCTGGTACTCTTGTAGCTCAACAACTGCCATCTGAGCGTCAGCAATCTTTGATCCTTTCTGAAAACACTCCTCTGCTTTCTTCCGATTGCCGGTAACGGTGATCACACCTCTGGGGCCGGGCATCTTCAACTTGAGATACACGTAGCACGGTCAAGCCATGAAGCGTGCATAAGCTGGCCGGCCCAGAATAGCATGATAAGCACTTTGGAAGTCCACAACCTCAAATGTCAACTTTTCCTTGCGGTAATTCTTTGAATCACCGAAAACCACGTCGAGAGCAATCTGGCCGAGTGACTCGGCTTTCTTTCCAGGAATGACTCCATGGAAGCTCATGTTGCTGGCGCTGAGCCTAGACATCGGAATGCCCATCCCTTTCAATGTTTTAGCATACAATATGTTCAGGCCACTGCCACCATCCATCAGGACTTTGGTTAGTCGAGTGCCTTCGACAACTGGGTCGACCACCAAAGCTTGCCTCCCAGGGGTGGCAATGTGCGTAGGGTGATCGGACTGGTCGAATGTGATGGCAGTCTGAGACCACTTCAGATAACTGGGTGTCGCCGGAGCAACCATATTCACCTCACGGTTAATGACTTTCAGTCGACTTTTGCTTTCGACATCAGCAAAAATCATCAGGGTGGAATTAATTTGGGGGTATCCATCGTCGCTATCTTCCTTGTCCTCAACTCTGTCTGACTCTTTTTCCTTATCTTTGGGCTGTTTGCCCTGAAACTACTGGATCAGGAGCCGGCACTGTCGAGTGGTATGCTTTGGGTAAGTAAAATTACCCTCTTCATCTTTCTTGGTGTGGATGTGACATGGCAGATCCAAAACATCATTTCCATCTTGATCCTTGACTTTCTTGGGCTTCCAGGGGCCTTTGGGTTTTCCCTTGAAATTTCCTTGGGTTACGGCCAGGGCCTCCCCAGGGGCAGCTGGCTCGACCTTCCGCTTCTGCTTCCGACTGGAATTGCCTCCGGTTTCCTGGGTGACTGCTTTCTGCTTGCCACTCCGGAGTCGATCTTCATCTTCTCCGTTAGCGTATTTGGTGGCAATTTCCATCATCCGATTCAGGGACATTTCTCCGGTCCGACCGAACTTCAGGTTCAACTCTCTGTTCTTGACGCCTTCTTTAAAGGCACAAACTGCTTGGTGATCCGGTATGTTCTCAACTGTGTGATGCAAAGTGATCCACCTCTGGATGTAATCCCTCAGAGTTTCACTCGGCTTCTGCACGCAAGACCACAATTCTGTAAGGCCTGCGGGTCGCTTGCATGTTCCCTCAAAGGTTGTGACAAACACTCAAGAGAGATCCTCCCAAGTGTAGATGCTGCTGGGTGCTAACTGATTCAGCCACGCTCTGGCCGAGCCCTCTAACAGGAGAGGCAAATGCTTCATGGCCACCTCATCATTGCCACCGCCAATCTGTACAGCCACTCGGTAATCTTTGAGCCAAGTGTCAGGCTTAGACTCACCGGTGAACTTGCTGACTCTAGTCGCCAACCGAAAGTTGGGAGGAATCACTGCGGCCCTGATGGCTCGACTGAAACACTCTGGCCCTGAAACACGTACTCTGCTGCTGGCGGGCGCATCTCTGTTCTGGCCTTCCCGATGAGCCCTGTTCCTGTCAACCAAACCTTGAACGAGGATAGATCTCGCGTCAAAGCCTGGGTCCCTGGGGTCGACTGGAATCCTCTGCCCAACGCTATGAGGGCGCCTGTCATCTCGATGTCGAGGCGCATATGACCCACTCCTCGGGGGAGGGGTTGGCACTCGACGTCGATCATCACGATCGGATCGGTGATCATACTGCTCATTCCTTATGTACTGATCATGCCGGTCACCACGTCCCTCACGCCTCGGGGGCGACCTCGGGCTGTGAGCCAACTGGACTGTATCTGTTGCAACGAATCGACTATGGATCCTATTCCGCGACTGAGAAACAGCGGAATTCTGGTTTCCCGCCGCCCGGAGCAACGCTCTGATCTGCAACAAGCCCCTGCCAGCCTCCGACTGGGAGGGCTGAATCGATTCTGCTATACGGGCCGCGGCAGCCAAATTCTGAACTGGGGTTCGGTATACCTGCGTCGGCGGGAAGAGCTGGCGTCGACTAGACTCGGGAGCCCGCTGACGCGCTTGCTCGTCGAGTGCTCGCTGGAGATTCTCCAGTCGAGTGCGCTCGGCCAAGTTAGCCAAGCGCGCGTCCTCCAAGGCCCAGGCCTCGGGGGTCTCTCCGACGATAGGAGTGCGGAGTGCATCCATGTTCCGGCGGCAAAGCTCCTCTCACTGTAATGACGTGAGAGGTTCGGGGAGATACTCATCGTGGGGATGCGACGGGTCGCCCCCACCCGCGCCTCCATCAGCGCGAGGGAAACCGGGAGGACTGTGCGTTCCATCGACCGCCAGAATCCCAGCCGCTGGGTCGCTGCTGTCGCACTCGGATGCGGTCTCCGCGGAGCCAGTCGAACAGGCCGCAGAGGGATTCTTCGGGCTCGATTGCCGCGACTTGCGGGGCGGCCGACTGGCGAGCCACGGCATGCCTCACCCACCTCTGAAGTCTCGACCGACCGGAGCGCTTGCACCGGTGGGAGACAGAGCGGGGAGGCGATACGGGGGCCAACCGATACTGGGTCGACGGCTGCCGCAGGAGGACGCCACGAACGCATGCGCGGAAATGCGTCGCACCGCGGATGGGGAGCGCGTCGATGTCGAGTGGCGCCTCCTGAAGCCAGGCGGAGTCGTCGGCGATGAACGTGAGCGCGCCGAGGCGGATCTCGCGGCCCTCCACCAAAACTCCGCACGAAACCATGATCAAAGGGATCAGAAAAATCACAACTTCTCCAATCAGGCGCTAAGATTCCGGCCCCACGGTGGGAGCCAACTGTCGTGGTTCTAACTCTGACAGTGATGTAGGGGGGTATGTATGGAGAGGCTAGATCTCAGCTATTGGGAAGTTGTAAACACACCAAGATGTACGAGTTCAGGCCCTTCGCGGAGGAAGTAACAGCCCTACGTCTCGGTGCCCGGAGGCGGTCAATTGGATTACTGGCGTGTGAATAACAGAGGTGCGAACCCTTCATACTGAGGAGGGGGGTGGCTTATATAGAGTTCACCGGCCCCCTCCTGCCCCCAGTAATGCAGGGTTTTAAGGTACATTTAAGGTCGAGCGTTACTGGTAACGCCCCTAATAAAGTGCTATAATGACCATAAAGACTACTTAACAGCTGACCGTTTGCCTGCGGAGTGACTATAGGCCTCCTGGTAGTCGAGTGGTTGGCTTCATGGTCGAGTGATGGCTTCTTGGTCGAGTGTCTTGAACCTGTCGAGTGGGACACCTTCAAGTCGATTGAAAGGTGACTTCTCCTAGGGATGTACCAGGATAGGGCTCTTTGGACAGGCCCGTGCCCCTACCCTAGGTACATGGCTTCATCATTAGCCCCCGAATGGATCGAGGTTAGAGTGGGGAAAGAGTTGGAGATCTTTCCGACTGGTTCTTTGGGCTACGTGAGCGCCTCATTTTGGGCCAACCGTCACGGATGACGTCATCAACCTCTTTCAGTCGCCTTGATCCATTCCAGGCCTTTCGTCGAATGAATTTCTTTACGTGTGACATACCGAGTGTCAGCGCGAGCGGGGTCTTCTGTTTTAACAAGTTGTTCTGCGGCCCGCGGGTGTCGCGGGATTTGGATTTCGGGAAGCACGCGGGATGGGAGCGGCCGCAGTAATCGGAAGCGATAAAGTGGAAGCTCCTCGATCCTCGCATCACCTTTTTCGCCACGTACTGCATGCGCGTCTGCTGCGGGATTTGACTGGATAGCCTGGGCCTACCAGTCAGCCACTCGGAAGCGGCCCCTTATAAGTTGCCAGCTCGAGGTTTCCAAACAGTGCGCTTCCTCCTTCCTCTCTCCCTTCACAAGTTCCTCCGCCACCTCCGTTCTCACCCTAGCACCGCGGGTCCATGCAAGATTTGCCGGCAACTATGGCGAAGGACAAGACATCCGCCCTGGAGCACGCGAAGAAGGCGGCGGCGCAGGGGAAAGGGAAGAGGTCCGCTCGGGGCGGATCCTCCTCAAGGTCTGCTCTGCCCCGAGGCTGGATCCAAGGCGATTGGATGCCGTCGGTGATCCGGCAAGAAGATCTTGACGACATGGTCGAGGGGGCGCTCATTCCGCACGAAGCCGCGCGTCTCCCAGGGAGAGAGATCGAACCTCAGCCCCGCGACGGTGAGTGCGTGCTCCTAGCCACCCATGTCGACCGCGGGTTTTCTCTGCCGCCCCATCCTTTTTTCCGGAGCTTCCTGAACTTCTTCGGAGCGCAGCTTCACCACTTCACTCCCAACTCCATCGTATACCTCGCTGCTTTCATTTCCATGTGTGAGGGTTTCTTGGGTTGCCGCCCCCATTGGGTCTCTTCAAGCACATCTTTACCTGCCGTTCTCAATCGGTCAAGAAGGCCAAGTCGAGTGATGAAAGGACACAGGTGATCCAGCTGTGCGGGGGCCTGGCAATCCAGACGAGGGGAAAGAGTTGTTTTCCATCTATCACTTTTCCGGAGTCGGTCCGTGGCTGGCAGGCGACCTGGTTCTACTGTCAAGACCAGGCGACCCGAGGACAGTCGACTGGCCTCCCCCCTTTCTCACTCAACCTAGCTGAAAAACCTGCTTCTCTGAAAGTGGCGCCGGAGGAAAGGGCCCAAGTCAAAGTGCTGGCCGGTCGAGTGGTTGAGCTTGTCCGTGAGGGCGTGACGGGTATGGATTTGCTGGAGGTCTTCCTTGACCGTGAGAGCTTGTGATCGGCTAAGTTGGGACACCCCTGCAGGGTTTTGACCATAAAGACTACTTAACAGCTGACCGTTTGCCTGCGGAGTGACTATAGGCCTCCTGGTAGTCGAGTGGTTGGCTTCATGGTCGAGTGATGGCTTCTTGGTCGAGTGTCTTGAACCCGTCGAGTGGGATACCTTCAAGTCGATTGAAAGGTGACTTCTCCTAGGGATGTCCCAGGGTAGGGCTCTTTGGACAGGCCCTTGCCCCTACCCTAGGTACATGGCTTCATCAGTGCCCACGGTTATGGGCAGATGGGAATTTGTTAATATCCGGTTGTAGAGAACTTGAAACTTAACCTAATTAAAATGAATCAACAGCGTGTGTAACCGTGATGGTCTCTTTTCGGTGGAGTCCGGGAAGAGAACACGGTCTCGTGTTATGCTTGAACGTAAGTAGTTTTATGATCACTTCTTGATCTTTGTAGCTTCTCGACCGTGCTTTGCCTCCTCTTCTCGCTCTCATTTGCGTATGTTAGCCACCATATATGCTAGTGCTTGCTGCAGCTCCACCTCACTACCTTTTCCTTCCCATAAGCTTAAATAGTCTTGATCGCGAGGGTGTGAGATTGCTGAGTCCCCGTGACTCACATATTACTTCAAAAATCAGATGCAGGTGCCGATGATGCCACTCCAGGGGATGCGACTGAACTCAAGTGGGAGTTCGATGAGGACTCAGGACGTTACTACGTTTCCTTTCCAGACGATCAGTAGTGGAGCCCAGTTGGGGCGATCGGGGATCTCATGCATTTGGGGTTGTCTTTATTTTGGTTTCGTAGTCGGACCTTGATTGTATCTGGATGATGTAATGCTATATCTATGTATTGTGTGAAGTGGTGATTGTAAGCCAACTCTGTACCTCTTTCTTATTCAGTACATGGGATGTGTAAAGATTACCCCTCTTGCGACATGCCTACAATGCGGTTATGCCTCTAAGTCGTGCTCCGACACGTGGGAGATATAGCCGCATCATGGGCGTTACAAGTTGGTAATCAGAGCCAGCCCCGACTTAGGAGCCCCCCTGCTTGATCGAATCGCTGGCGTTGTTGAGTCTAGAAAAATGTTTTGAGTCTTATAGGATTATATATATCGGAGAGTAGGATTCTTTTTACTCCTCAGTCCCTTCGTCGCTCTGGTGAGGCATCCTGACGTAGAGTTTTGACTCTTCTCTTCTCAAATTTCACTAAAAAAATTAGGATCACGCGGGTATCTTGGAATCGTTCCAATGGTTTTGTGACGAGAACATTGTTCTTGGTGCCTCCTGACATTTAGGGGTTGTGGCAGTGTCCCGGGGAGTTGAGCTCCGAGGTGTTGTCGTCACAATTTTATCGTTGCAGTTCTAGAATACCTGAGTTTCGCCAACATCGAAAATCTCCTTTATGCAGTTGTTGGTGAGATAACCTCGACGCCACCCAGTACTGGGGCGGGAGTTTGGGAGTATTGCCATAACTCGTATAACGGATGCTTTTTGAAGGTTGAGGTAAATGATTTTCGAAGGTTTCTTGGTTATGTGTTGAAGGATGGATACAGCTGGATGTAGGATTTGCTAGTTTTGGGTGAGATATTATGCTTCCGCTGTATCCCCAACACCTGATTGCATAGCCAGACAGTTTCGGGAGTTTCATAGGTGGGAATTCGTGTAGCTCTAGTATTTCTTCCGCAGATATTTGGTTCGTGATCGGGTAATCCTTACCAAGTATTTGTTCATATCCATACCTTGTTGTTTTATTCATCTACCTCTATCTAAGTGGCTTCTTAATTTATGGAAGTGTGATCATTTAATTTGGAATTCATTCATTCATTCTTGTTCGAATGTTAAGGCTATATGTTGCAATTTCGATCCATTGATTCACCTTGAATATATGTCTTTCAAGATGCTAACGGATGTCACCCTCTTCAGGATGGCTCCTCCAACGCGTCTGAATCCGGAACCACCGCCACCATCTCCACCTACGGAGGCATGGCAAGCTGTGATGGCCACTACCAACGCCAACACGCAGTTGATTATGCAACTCTTGCAAGAGCGCAACCAAGAAAATCAAGGCCATGGCAACAATCAAACTCAGTTTGCTACCCTCAACCAGTTTCTCGCAAACCAGCCGAAGTCTTTCAGTAACTGTGTCGAGGCCACAGACGCTGACGATTGGCTCGTGGATATCTGCAAAAATTTTGAGTGTAGCAACGTCAGGCCTGAGGACTTTGTCAAGTTTGCTTCGTTCCAACTCAAAGACCAAGCTGCTGAGTGGTATCAAAAATACAAAGATTTCAGAGGAGGTCGTGTGATTACCTGGGATGATTTCTGCCAAGACTTCAAAGCTCACCACATTCCTCAGAGTGTTGTTGAGAGTAAGAGTGAGGAGTTCCGTAATCTGAAGCAAGGAAGCTTGTCTGTTTACCAATACAACATCCTGTTCCAGAGGCTCGCTCGCTTCGCCAAGCAAGATGTCCCTGACAAGAAGAGCATGATTTATCAGTTCAGAGGTGGCCTCAGAGAAGATTTGCAACTAGCCCTCATGCTTTTTGAGCCGAAAAAGTATGATGAGTTTACAATATGACTTTAAAGCAAGAGACCACTCAGCTCAAGTGCGATGCTTCCAAGAAGAGAGTCAGGGATGCAACTCCTTCTTCTTCTTCAACTCAAGTGGCAGCTAAGCAGCAAAAGTACTGGTTGCCTCCTCCTCCTCCGTTCCATCAGCCTTTTCAGCAGAAGAGCAAAGGTGGCAATGGATCTTCCCACCCACCCAACCCAGGATTTCAGAACAAAGCTTCATCTCATGCTCCAAGGTCAAGTGCTCCTTATCACCATCCGCTCTCAGAGGTAACGTGCAACAAGTGTCAGCAGAAGGGTCATTATGCAAACAAATGCTTCAACCAGAGGCGTCTTCCGCCTCCTCCTCCTGTGAGATCTACCAGCAATGCAGTGGTCAAGCATAATCCCAAGCATGCCAAGGTCAACATGATGAACGCAGCTCAGGCAGAGGACTCGTCAGAAGTGATCATGGGTAACCTTCCTATTAATGATATTCCTGCAAGAGTTCTTTTTGATACTGGTGCATCGTATTCTTTCATGTCATTCCCTTTTGCATCGAAGCACAATGTTGACACAGAGTTTTTGTCCAAAGTCATGCAAGTTGTTTCTCCCTAAAAGCTTATGGCTTCTAGTTTGGTTCCTCCCGATGTGTCTGTTCAGTTTGGAGACTATAAATTTCTGTCCTCTTCAATGGTTCTTGGTAACTCGGATGTTGATCTAATTCTCGGCATGGACTGGCTTTCTAAGCACAAAGCTCAACTTGATTGTGCTGCCAGGCAGATTCAATTGACACACTCGTCTGAGGATGTGATCGTCTTTGCCGCTCGTGATGATACCATTCGACTGTTTTCTCTCAATGAGAAGGGCGAGTTGAATGCCATCTCTCAGACTCTAGTCGTTTGTGAATATCAAGACATCTTTCCAGAAGAGCTTCCAGGAATGCCTCCTCACCGGCCAATTGAATTCGTCATCGATCTTGAGCCTGGCACGGAACCTGTTTGCAAATGTCCGTACAAGCTTGGACCAGAAGAGTTGAAGGAGCTGAAGAAACAACTTGATATACAAGAGCGTATGGGTCTCATCCGACCAAGTTCTTCTCCATGGGGTTGTGGTGTTCTTTTTGTCAAGAAGAAGGATGGCACGGACCGACTTTGTGTCGACTACCGTCCATTGAACAAGAAGACCATAAAGAACAAGTACCCACTTACCAACATCAATGAGCTATTCGAACAACTCAAAGGTGCTCAAGTATTCTCCAAGCTTGACCTTCGTATGGGCTATCACCAGATTCACATTCGTGAACAAGATATCCCCAAGACAGCATTCAAAACAAGCTATGGTTCTTATGAATACACTGTCATGTCTTTCGGCCTTGTCAACGCTCCTCCAACATTCTCTCGCATGATGAACTTCATCTTCAACCCTTACACAAATGACTTTGTCTTGGTCTATCTCGATGACATTTTGGTCTTTTCCAAGAACAAAGAGGATCATGCCAAACATTTGTGATTGGTGCTGGACAAACTCAGAGAACATCAGTTCTATGCGAAGTTTTCAAAGTGCGAGTTTTGGCTCGATGAGGTTCTCTACCTTAGGCATATCATCTCCGCCAAGGGCATAGCTGTTAATCCTGAGAAGGTGTCTGCAATTGTGAATTGGGAACCGCCTCAGAATGTGAAGCAGCTCCGCGGCTTTCTTGGGATCGCAAGCTATTGTCGAAGGTTCATTGAGAATTTCTCTAAGATCGCGAAGCCTCTTTCCAACCTTCTCCAGAAGCATGTGAAGTATGTCTGGACGCCTGATTGTGACATCGCTTTCAACACCCTCAAAGGGAAGTTAGTCACAGCTCCAGTTCTGACTACTCATGATGAATCCAAACCATTCGAGGTTTTCTGTGATGCTTCCCTGCAAGGTCTCGCTGCTGTGTTAATGCAAGAGAAGAAAGTTGTGGCCTATACCTCTCGCCAGTTGAAGCCCGACGAAAAGAATTACCCCACTCATGACCTCGAGTTAGCGGCAGTTGTCCATGCTCTTTTAACATGGAGACATCTCTTTTTGGGAAGGAAAGTGGACATCTTCACTGATCATAAGAGTCTCAAGTACATCTTCACTCAGCCCAACCTCAACCTCAGGCAGGCTCGTTGGGTCGAAATGATTCAAGAGTATAATCTGAGTATCGAATATACTCTAGGAAAGGCCAATGTAATTGCTGACGCTTTGAGCAGGAAGGCTTACTGCAACAGTTTGATTCTTAAGCCCTTCCAACCAAACCTTTGTGAAGCTTTCCGCAAACTTAATCTTCAAGTTGTTCCTCAAGGATTCCTTGCCAACCTTCAAGTCTCTCCTACTTTGGAAGATCAGATTCGTGAGGCTCAACTTCTTGATGCTATGGTGAAAAAGGTGAAGATTGGTATTGCCAAGAGCCAATCCAAATACAAGTGATATTGCCTTGATGACAAGGATACTCTATTCTTCGAGGATCGCATTGTTGTTACTAAGGGTGACCTTCGTAAAGTTATTATGAATGAGGCTCACAATTCACTCCTATCTATTCATCATGGGAGTACAAAGATGTACCATGACCTCAAGCAGTCGTATTGGTGGACTCGAATGAAGCGCGAGATTGCTCAGTTCGTAAATGAATGTGATGTCTGAAGAAGAGTGAAAGCAGAACACCAACGGCCAGCTGGTCTCCTCCAACCTCTTGCTATTCCAGAATGGAAGTTTGACCATATTGAGATGGACTTCGTGACTGGATTTCCCAAGTCCAAGCGTGGCAATGATGCTATCTTCGTTGTCATCGACAAGCTCACTAAAGTGGCTCATTTTCTTCCTATCAAAGAATCTATCACAGCAGCTCAGTTGGCAGATCTATATACCTCCAGGATTGTCTCCTTGCATGGCATTCCACAGTTGATATCTTCAGATCGTGGAAGCATCTTTACCTCTAAGTTTTGGGATTCCTTCTAGAAGGCCATGGGCACCAACATTCGGTTCAACACAGCCTTTCATCCTCAAACTAGTGGACAAGTCAAGCGAGTAAATCAAATTCTTGAAGATATGCTCAGGGTTTGTGTCATTTCCTTCGGTATGAAGTGGGAAGATTGTCTTCCATATGCCGAGTTCTCCTACAACAACAGCTTCCAAGCGAGTCCGGGCAAGGCCCCATTCGAGATTCTCTATGGCAGAAAGTGCCGTACTCCTCTTAACTGGTCAGAGACTAGTGAACGCCAACTTCTTGGCAATGACTTGATCACAGAGGCTGAAGAAATGTGCAAAGTCATTCGTGAAAATCTCAAAGCCGCGCAATCGCGTCAGAAGAGTTACTATGATAGCAAGCATCATGACTTGGCTTTCGAGATCGAAGACCATGTCTACCTCTGTGTCTCTCCAATGAAAGGTACTCGTCGCTTCGGTATCAAAGGGAAGCTTGCCCCTAGATATGTGGGTCCCTTCAAGATCATTGGAAAAAGAGGCGACCTCGCCTATCAACTTGAGCTTCCATCCAACTTTGCAAATGTGCATGACGTGTTTCACGTGTCTCAGCTTCACAAGTGTTTCAAGACTCCTGACCGCACCATCAACTTCGAAGAGATTGATCTCCAAGAAGACCTGTCTTATCATGAGCATCCCGTTGTTATTCTTGAAGAAACCGAGCGCAAGACTCGCAACAAGTCTATCAAATTCCTGAAAGTGAAGTGGTCACATCATTCCGACCGTGAAGCCACTTGGGAACGCGAGGACCACCTCCATTCCGAATATCTGGAGTTTTTCCAGTCCTAGATCTCGGGACGAGATCCTTTCGTAGTGGTGGAGTGTTGTAACGCCCCGTATGTAACTTGCCATATTTGTATTCCAACTCTTGCCATTTTCGGCTCTAAGTTATGCTATTCCCTCGTGGTTGGGTTTTGTCTTCGTTTTGCATTTTGTCCTTGCCATGCATCTCATATCATGTCATCATGTGCATCGCATTTGCATACATGTTCGTCTCATGCATCCGAGCATTTTCCCCGTCGTCCGTTTTGCATTCCAGCACTCCTACGTCCTCTAGCGCCCCCTTTTGCCTCTTTTCGTGTGCGGGTGTTAAACGTTCTCGGATTGGACCGAGATTTGCCAAGCGTCCTTGGTTCACTACCGATAGACTACCTGTCAAGTTTCGTGTCATTTGGAGTTCGTCTGATATTCCAACGGTTAACCGAGGAACCGTAAAGGCCTCGTGTGTGTTGCAGCCCAACACCCCTCCAAAGTGGCTCAAAACCCAGCTAAACCCCCTCCATCCTCTTGGTCGTTCGATCACGATCGCGTGGCCAAAAACCTCACTCCATTTGGACTCTCCTAGCTTTGGCCCTCTAGCTATAAATAGGTCTCCCCCGTTCAAAATCACAGACGAAACCCTAAAAAATTCCCCTCCGCGCCGCCGGACACGTCCGGGCGATGCCGAACGAAATCTCGCCGCCGCCCTCAGCCAC
>NC_057800.1:139624105-139635024 GCF_018294505.1 Triticum aestivum
GTCGTTCGCCTCCGCCGGCCGCCGCCGCTTGCGAGCGCCGCCCGCGTGACCCCGCCTCGCCTTCCGGCCAGATCCGGGCAGGTCCGGCCTGAATCCGGCGTCCCCGCGCTCCGGCGAGCACACCCTTCTCTGACTCTAGCCGCCGCGTGTCTCCTCCGGCGAGATCCGGCGAACCTCGATCTACGGGCTACAGTAACCCTAGATCCCGAGGTCCATTTTTTCCACTAAGTCCCCTTCTCTGCAATTATTTTAGCACTT
This sequence comes from Triticum aestivum, assembly GCF_018294505.1. NCBI lineage: Eukaryota > Viridiplantae > Streptophyta > Magnoliopsida > Poales > Poaceae > Triticum > Triticum aestivum. The sequence continues at coordinate 139,624,364 of NC_057800.1, forward strand.
TTCATCATGCCATAAGTACGCATCTATAGCTCCGTTTTGCGCGTGCAATATTGTTGGGGAACGTAGTAATTTCAAAATTTCCAACGCACACGCAAGATCATGGTGATGCATAGCAACGAGAGGGGAGAGTGTTGTCCACGTACCCTCGTAGACTGAAAGCGGAAGCGTCAGCAAACACGGTTGATGTAGTCGTAGGTCTTCACGATCCGACCGATCAAGTACCGAACGCACGGCACCTCCGAGTTCTGCACACGTTCAACTCGATGACGTCCCTCGAACTCCGATCCAGCCGAGTGTTGAGGGAGAGTTTCGTCAGCACGACGGCATGGTGACGATGATGATGTTCTACCGACGCAGGGCTTCGCCTAAGCACCGCTACGATATGATCGAGGTGGATTATGGTGGAGGGGGGCACCGCACACGGCTAAGAGATCAAGAGATCAATTGTTGTCTCTATGGGGTGCCCCCTGGCCATGTATATAAAGGAGTGGAGGAAGGGAGGGGCCGGCCCTCTCTATGAAGCGCCCTAGGGGAGTCCTACTCCCACCTGGAGTAGGATTCTTCCTTTCCTAGTAGAACTAGGAGCCCTTCTAAGTAGTAGGAGTAGGATGGAAGGAAAGGGAACGGAAAAGGAGAAGGAAGGAAGGGGGCGCCCCCGTCCCTAGTCCAATTCGGACCAGCCCATGGGGAGGGGTGCAGCCACCCTTTGAGTCCTTTCTCTCCTTTCCCGTATGGCCCATTAAGGCCCAATACGAATTCCCGTAACTTCCCGGTACTCCCGAAAATACCCGAATCACTCGGAACCTTTCCGATGTCCGAATATAGTCGTCCAATATATCGATCTTTACGTCTCGACCATTTCGAGACCGTCGTCATGTCCCCGATCTCATTCGGGACTCCGAACTACTTCGGTATATCAAAACACATAAACTCATAATATAACCGTCATCAAACTTTAAGCGTGCGGACCCTACGGGTTCGAGAACTATGTAGACATGACCGAGACACGTCTCCGGTAAATAACCAATAGCGGAACCTGGATGCTCATGTTGGCTCCTACATATTCTACGAAGATCTTTATCGGTCAAACCGCATAACAACATACGTTGTTCCCTTTGTCATCGGTATGTTACTTTCCCGAGATTCAATTGTCGGTATCTCAATACCTAGTTCAATCTCGTTATCGGCAAGTCTCTTTACTCATTCCGTAATACATCATCCCGCAACTAACTCATTAGTTGCAATGCTTGCAAGGCTTAAGTGATGTGCATTACCGAGTGGGCCCAGAGATACCTCTCCGTCAATCGGAGTGACAAATCCTAATCTCGAAATACGCCAACCCAACAAGTACCTTCAGAGACACCTGTAGAGCACCTTTATAATCACCCAGTTACGTTGTGATGTTTGGTGGCACACAAAGTGTTCCTTAGGTAAATGGGAGTTGCATAATCTCATAGTCATAGGAACATGTATAAGTCATGAAGAAAGCAATAGCAACAAACTAAACGATCAAGTGCTAAGCTAACGGAATGGTTCAAGTCAATCACATCATTCTCCTAATGATGTGATCCCGTTAATCAAATGACAACTCATGTCTATGGTTAGGAAACATAACCATCTTTGATCAACGAGCTAGTCAAGTAGAGGCATACTAGTGACACTATGTTTGTCTATGTATTCACACATGTATTATGTTTCCGGTTAATACAATTCTAGCATGAATAATAAACATTTATCATGATATAAGGAAATAAATAATAACTTTATTATTGCCTCTAGGGCATATTTCCTTCAGTCTCCCACTTGCACTAGAGTCAATAATCTAGTTCACATTGCCATGTGATTTAATACCAATAGTTCACATCATCATGTGATTAACACCCATAGTTCACATTGACATGTGACCAAAACCCAAAGGGTTTACTAGAGTCAATAATCTAGTTCGCATCGCTATGTGATTAACACCCAAAGAGTACTAAGGTGTGATCATGTTTTGCTTGTGAGATAAGTTTAGTTAACGGGTCTGCCACATTCAGATACGTAAGTATTTTGCAAATTTCTATGTCAACAATGATCTGCAAGGAGCTACTCTAGCTAATTGCTCCCACTTTCAATATGTATCCAGATTGATATTTAGAGTCATCTGGATCAGTTTCAAAATTTGCATCGACGTAACCCTTTATGATGAACCTTTTTGTCACCTCCATAATCGAGAAACATATCCTTATTCCATTAAGGATAATTTTGACCGCTGTCCAGTGATCTACTCCTAGATCACTATTGTACTCCCGTGCCAAAAACAGTGTAGGGTATACAATAGATCTGGTACACAACATGGCATATTTTATAGAACCTATGGCCAAGGCATAGGGAATGACTTTCATTCTCTTTCTATCTTCTGCCGTGGTCGGGCTTTGAGTCTTACTCAGTTTCACACCTTGTAACACAGGCAAGAACTCTTTCTTTGACTGTTCCATTTTGAACTACTTTAAAATCTTGTCAAGGTATGTACTCATTGAAAAAACTTATCAACCGTCTTGATCTATCTCTATAGATCTTGATGCTCAATATGTAAGCAGCTTCACCGAGGTCTTTCTCTGAAAAACTCATTTCAAACACTCATTTATGCTTTGCAGAATAATTCTACATTATCTCCGATCAACAATATGTCATTCACATATACTTATCAGAAATGCTGTAGCGCTCCCACTCACTTTCTTGTAAATACAGGCTTCACCGCAAGTCTGTATAAAACTATATGCTTTGATCAACTTATCAAAGCGTATATTCCAACTCCGAGATGCTTGCACCAGTCCATAGATGGATCGTTGGAGCTTGCATATTTTGTTAGCACCTTTAGGATTGACAAAACTTTCTTGTTGCATCATATACAACTCTTCTTTAATAAATCCATTAAGGAATGCAGTTTTGTTTATCCATTTGCCAGATTTCATAAAATGTGGCAATTGCTAACATGATTCGGATAGACTTAAGCATAGATACGAGTGAGAAACTCTCATTGTAGTCAACACTTTGAACTTGTCGAAAACCTTTTGCGACAATTCTAGCTTTGTAGATAGTAACACTACTATCAGCATCCGTCTTCCTCTTGAAGATCCATTTAATCTCAATGGCTCGCCGATCTTTTGGGCAAGTCAATCAAAGTCCATACTTTGTTCTTATAGATGGATCTCATCTCAGATTTCATGGCCTCAAGCCATTTCGCGGAATCTGGGCTCATCATTGTTTCCTCAAAGTTCATAGGTTCATCATGGTCAAGTAACATGACCTCCAGAACAGGATTACCGTACCACTCTGGTGCGGATCTCACTCTGGTTTACCTATGAGGTTCGGTAGTAACTTGATCTGAAGTTACATGATCATCATCATTAGCTTCCTCACTAATTGGTGTAGTAGTCACAGGAACAGATTTCTGTGATGAACTACTTTCCAATAAGGGAGCAGGTACAGTTACCTCATCAAGTTCTACTTTCCTCCCACTCACTTCTTTCGAGAGAAACTCCTTCTCTAGAAAGGATCCATTCTCAGCAATGAATAACTTGCCTTCGGATCTGTGATAGAAGGTGTACCCAACATTTTCTTTTGGGTATCCTATGAAGACGCACTTCTCCGATTTGGGTTTGAGCTTATCAGGTTGAAACCTTTTCACATAAGCATTGCAACCTCAAACTTTAAGAAACGACAGCTTAGGTTTCTTGCCAAACCATAGTTCATACGGTGTCATCTCAATGGATTTAGATGGTGCCCTATTTAACGTGAATGTAGCTGTCTCTTATGCATAACCCCAAAACAATAGTGGTAATCGGTAAGAGACATCATAGATCGCACCATATCTAATAAAGCACTGTTACGACGTTCGGACACACCATTACACTGTGGTGTTCCAGGTGGCGTGAGTAGTGAAACTATTTCATATTGTTTTAACTGAAGGCCAAACTCGTAACTCAAATATTTTACTTCTGCGATCATATCATAGAAACTTTTATTTTTGTTACGATTATTCTCCACTTCACTCTGAAATTCTTTAAACTTTTCAAATATTTCAGACTTGTGTTTCATCAAGTAGATATACTCATATCTGCTCAAATCATCTGTGAAGATCAGAAAATAATGATACTTGCTGCGAGCCTCAATATTCATCGGACCACATACATCAGTATGTATGATTTCCAACAAATCTGTTGCTTGCTCCATTGTTCTGGAGAACGGAGTCTTAGTCATCTTGCCCATGAGGCATGGTTCGCAAGCATCAACTGATTCATAATCAAGTGATTCCAAAAGCCCATCAGCATGGGTTTTCTTCATGCGCTTTACACCAATATGACCTAAACGGCAGTGCCACAAATAAGTTGCACTATCATTATTAACTTTGCATCTTTTGGCTTCAATATTATGAAAATGTGTATCACCACGATCGAGATCCAACAAACCATTTCATTGGGTGTATGACCATAGAAGGTTTTATTCATGTAAACAGAACAACAATTATTCTTTAACTTACATGAATAACCATATTGCAATAAACATGATCCAATCATATTTATGCTCAACGCAAACACCAAATAACATTTATTTAGGTTCAACACTAATCCCGAAAGTATAGGGAGTGTGCGATGATGATCATATGAATCTTGGAACCACTTCCAACACACATCGTCACTTCACCCTTAACTAGTCGCTGTTTATTTTGCAACTCCCATTTCGAGTTACTACTCTTAGCAACTGAACCAGTATCAAATACCGAGGGGTTGCTATAAACACTAGTAAAGTACACATCAATAACATGTATATCAAATATAGCTTTGTTCACTTTGCCATCCTTCTTATCCACCAAACACTTGGGGTAGTTCCGCTTCTAGTGACCAGTCCCTTTGAAGTAGAAGCACTTAGTCTCAGGCTTAGGTCCAGACTTGGGTTTCTTCATTAGAGCAGCAGCTTGTTTGCCGTTCTTCTTGAAGTTCCCCTTCTCCCCTTTGCCCTTTCTCTTGAAACTAGTGGTCTTGTCAACCATCAACACTTGATGTTTTTCTTGATTTCTACCTTCGCCGATTTTTGCATCGCGAAGATCTTGGGAATTGTTTTCGTCATCCCTTGCATATTATAGTTCATCACTAAGTTCTACTAACTTGGTGATGGTGACTAGAGAATTCTGTCAATCACTATTTTATCTGGAAGATTAACTCCCACTTGATTCAAGCGATTGTAGTACCCAGACAATCTGAGCACATGCTTACTGCTTGAGCTATTCTCCTCCATCTTTTAGCTATAGAACTTGTTGGAGACTTCATATCTCTCAACTCGGGTATTTGCTTGAAATATTAATTTCAACTCCTGGAACATCTCATATGGTCCATGACGTTCAAAACGTCTTTGAAATCCCGATTCTAAGTTGTTAAGCATGGTGCACTAAACTATCAAGTAGTCATCATATTGAGCTAGCCAAACGTTCATAACGTCTGCATCTGCTCCTGCAATAGGTTAGTCACCTAGCGGTGCATCAAGGACATAATTCTTCTGTGCAGCAATGAGGATAAACCTCAAATCACGGTCCCAGTCCGCATCATTGCTACTATCATCTTTCAACTCAGTTTTCTCTAGGAACATATCAAAAATAAAACAGGGGAGCTAAACGCGAGCTATTGATCTACAACATAGATATGCTAATACTATCAGGACTAAGTTATGATAAATTAAATTTCAATTAATCATATTACTTAAGAACTCCCACTTAGAAAGACATCCCTCTAATCTTCTAAGTGATCACGTGATCCAAATCAACTAAACCATAACCGATCATCATGTGAAATGGAGTAGTTTTCAATGGTGAACATCACTATGTTGATCATATCTACTATATGTTTCACGCTCGACCTTTCGGTCTCAGTGTTCCGAGGCCATATCTGCATATGCTAGGCTCGTCAAGTTTAACCTGAGTATTCTGCATGTGCAAAACTGGCTTGCACCCGTTGTAGATGGACGTAGAGCTTATCACACCCGATCATCATGTGGTGTCTGGGCACGACGAACTTTGGCAACGGTGCATACTCAGGGAGAACACTTTTTATCTTGAAATTTAGTGAGAGATCATCTTATAATGCTACCATCAATCAAAGCAAGATAAGATGCATAAAAGATAAACATCACATGCAATCAAAATGTGTGACATGATATGGCCATCATCATCTTGTGCCTTTGATCTCCATCTCCAAAGCATCGTCATGATTTCCATCGTCACCGGCATGACACCATGATCTCCATCATCTTGATCTATATCAATGTGTCGTCACATGGTTTTCTCGCCAACTATTGCTATCGCATAGCGATAAAGTAAAGCAATTATTTGGTGCTTGCATCTTATGCAATAAAGAGACAACCATAAGGCTTCTGTCAGTTGCCGATAACTTCAACAAAACATGATCATCTTATACAACAACTTATATCTCATCACGTCTTGACCATATCACATCACAACATGCCCTGCAAAAACAAGTTAGACGTCCTCTACTTTGTTGTTGCAAGTTTTACGTGGCTGCTACGGGCTTAAGCAAGAATCGTTCTTACCTACGCATCAAAACCACAACAATAGTTTGTCAAATTGGTGCTATTTTAACCTTCGCAAGGACCGGGCGTAGCCACACTCGGTTCGACTAAAGTTGGAGAAACTGACACCCGCTAGTCACCTGTGTGCATAGCACGGCGGTAAAACCAGTCTCGCGTAAGCGTACGCGTAATGTCGGTCCGGGCCGCTTCATCCAACAATACCGCCGAACGAAAGTGTGACATGCTGGTAAGCAGTATGACTTATATCGCCCACAACTCACTTGTGTTCTACTCGTGCATATTACATCAATGCATAAAACCTAGGCTCGGATGCCACTGTTGGGGAACGTAGTAATTTCAAAATTTCCTACGCACACGCAAGATCATGGTGATGCATAGCAATGAGAGGGGAGAGTGTTGTCCACGTACCCTCGTAGACCGAAAGCGGAAGCGTTAGCACAACGCGGTTGATGTAGTTGTACGTCTTCACGATCTGACCGATCAAGTACCGAATGCATGACACCTCCGAGTTCTGCACACATTCAACTCGATGACGTCCCTCGAACTCCGATACAGCCGAGTGTTGAGGGAGAGTTTCGCCAGCACGACGGCGTGGTGACAATGATGATGTTCTACCGATGCAGGGCTTCGCCTAAGCACCACTGCGATATGATCGAGGTGGATTATGGTGGAGGGGGGCACCGCACACGGCTAAGAGATCAAGAGATCAATTGTTGTCTCTATGGGGTGCCCCCTGGCCACGTATATAAAGGAGTGGAGGAGGGGAGTGGTCGGCCCTCTCTATGGCGCGCCCTAGGGGAGTCCTACTCCCACCGGGAGTAGGATTCCCCCTTTCCTAGTAGAACTAGGAGCCTTTCCAAGTAGTAGGAGTAGGAGGGAAGGAAAGGGAAGGGAAAAGGAGAAGGAAGGAAGGGGCGGCCCCCTCCCTAGTCCAATTCGGACCAGCCCATGGGGAGGGGTGCGGCCACCCTTTGATGCCTTTCTCTCCTTTCCCGTATGGCCCATTAAGGCCCAATACGAATTCCCATAACTTCCCGGTACTCCCGAAAATACCCGAATCACTCGGAACCTTTCCGATGTCCGAATATAGTTGTCCAATATATTGATCTTTATGTCTCGACCATTTCGAGACTCCTCGTCATGTCCCCGATCTCATCTGGGACTCCGAACTCCTTCGGTACATCAAAACACATAAACTCATAATATAACCGTCATCGAACTTTAAGCGTGCGGACCCTACGGGTTCAAGAACTATGTAGACATGACCGAGACACGTCTCCGGTCAATAACCAATAGCGGAACCTCAATGCTCATATTGGCTCCTACATATTCTACGAAGATCTTTATCGGTCAAACCGCATAACAACATACGTTGTTCCCTTTGTCATCGGTATGTTACTTGTCCGAGATTCGATCGTCGGTATCTCAATACCTAGTTCAATCTCGTTACTGGCAAGTCTCTTTACTCGTTCCGTAATACATCATCCCGCAATTAACTCATTAGTTGCAATGCTTGCAAGGCTTAAGTGATGTGCATTACCAAGTGGCCCCAGAGATACCTCTCCGACAATCGGAGTGACAAATCCTAATCTCGAAATACGCCAACCCAACAAGTACCTTCGAAGACACCTGTAGAGCACCTTTATAATCACCCAGTTACGTTGTGACGTTTGGTGGCACACAAAGTGTTCCTCCGGTAAACGGGAGTTGCATAATCTCATAGTCATAGGAACATGTATAAGTCATGAAGAAAGCAATAGCAACAAACTAAACGATCAAGTGCTAAGCTAACGGAATGGGTCAAGTCAATCACATCATTCTCCTAATGATGTGATCCCGTTAATCAAATGACAACTCATGTCTATGGTTAGGAAACATAACCATCTTTGATCAATGAGCTAGTCAAGTAGAGGCATACTAGTGACACTATGTTTGTCTATGTATTCACACATGTATTATGTTTCCGGTTAATACAATTCTAGCATGAATAATAAACATTTATCATGGTATAAGGAAATAAATAATAACTTTATTATTGCCTCTAGGGCATATTTCCTTCAAATATATCAAAATGTTCGTTAGGATGTGCTCTTCATTTTGTTAATTGCACCATGCTTGTTTGAGTCCATCTTGATTCCTAAAATGTTGTTGCAAGAGTGCTATAAAATGTTAGTTTCTGTTCCTTAACAGATTATGGACATTTGTCATTTTTGCCATGATTGTTGTGTGCCTCCTATGGACTTGAGCCCTACATGTGTTTTGGACTATGCCATGCCATCTTTACAGGGATGTATGCCATGTATTTTTGTGATCAATGTGGTGACTAGCACAAACATGCAAAGTAGCTCTCATGATGTTGCTGATTTCAGGGACTTAGAATTCTTCTAAGTCTTTTCCCTAATGTTATTTTTATGCCTTGTATTCATGTTGCTACAGAGTGATCCATGCCTCTTTTGAGCATGTTCGGTAAGGATGATTTTGAGATATTGTTATGTTCTATCCACCCATGTCTTTGTTTGCAATTATAGCATGACTCAATCTTGCTCTACTTTTGCTATAAATTGTTCCTGGTAGATTATTTACGTGTTAATCAATTTTGCCAAGGTTGTTGTAGTTGATCCATGCATGCTATGAGATGGTTCTTGCCATGGTTAGCTTCTTGAACATGTCTTCTTACTGGGTGTATGCTTAGTCAGTCATGCAATGCCTTGTGGTGAGTGCATCGAGCTCGCAAACATGCCTACTTAACTCTGTTTATGCCATGTCCAGTTTTCTGCTAAGTCTGAATCTGTTAACGAAACTTGCTATGTTTACATGGGTGCCATCATATCTTCTGATCCTTTTTGGCTTATGGTCAGTAAGGGACTTTTGTTATATGCTTTGAGTAGTTTCATGCCATGCCTTGCCTTGCCATGATATGTTCCTGTAGCATATTGTTATCTTGCTCTAAACATTGCTTCCTGATGTTAAATCCTGACATGTTGTTATTTTCACTAAGTCTGTGAACCTGATATTTTTTTTGCACTTTTGCCATGCTTGTTTGAACTTGCTATTGTGTGATTTAGCCGTAGCTCAGTGTTCATCTTTTGTCAAGCATCTTGAGTGGATCACTGCCATGTGCTTTGTTGTTATGTTAGAGTGCAGTAGCTTAGTTTCTTGTTGCATTTTAGATGGCATCGTATTGTTAATCGCAGAATAGTGCCATTATTGTTTTGCTTGCCATTTGCAAACCGTGCATCCGATTCCGGTGATCTTTATATCGATTTCGACTGAAATCAACTCATCTTTCCAGCGGCGCACTTGGTTTGCCAAGTTGAGGCCTGGTTCAGTCTTTTCCTTCCGGAGCATGCATATGCATTGCATTTTACATCCCACATATCATGCCATGTTTTGCATCATGTTGCTTGCGCATTGCACCGTGGTCGATTGTGTTTGCCTTTGCTTGTGTTCTTGCCTTGGGTAGAGCCGGGAGACGAGTACATGTTCGAGGAACCCGTTGAGTACGCTTACGAGGATCAAGCTTACGTCAATTCGAAGAACTTTGCAGGCAAGATGACCATACCCTCGAAATCACTTCTATCTTTGCTTGCTAGTTGCTCGCTCTATTGCTATGCCTATGCTGTGATACCTACCACTTGCTATATCATGCCTCCCATATTGCCATGTTAAAACTCTAACCCACCTTATCCTAGCAAACCGTTGTTTGGCTATGTTACCGCTTTGCTCAACCCCTATTATAGCGTTGCTAGTTGCCGGTGAAGATTGAAGTTTGTTCCTTATTGGAACATGCTTATTGTTGGGAGATCATTATTATATCTTGTTTACTTTAATGCATCTATATATTTGGCAAAGGGTGGAAGGCTCGGCCTTATGCCTGGTGTTTTGTTCCACTCTTGTCGCCCTAGTTTCTGTCATACCGGTGTTATGTTCCTTGATTTTGCGTTCCTTACGCAGTTGGGTTATAATGGGAACCCCTTGACAGTTCGCCTTGAATAAAACTCCTCCAGCAAGGCCCAACCTTGGTTTTACATTTTCCCAACAACCTATAACCTTCCCTTGGGTTTTCGCGATCCCGAGGG